>NC_088221.1:53873215-53908215 GCF_036934945.1 Oncorhynchus masou masou | reverse complement strand
GCATCACCACTTAGTATGGTAACTGCATTACCACTTAGTGTGGTAACTGCATCACCACTTAGTGTGGTAACTGCATCACCACTTAGTATGGTAACTGCATTACCACTTAGTATGGTAACTGCATTACCACTTAGTATGGTAACTGCATCACCACTTAGTATGGTAACTGCACCACCACTGAGTATGGTAACTGCACCACCACTGAGTATGGTAACTGCATCACCACTTAGTATGGTAACTGCATCACCACTTAGTATGGTAACTGCACCACCACTGAGTATGGTAACTGCATTACCACTTAGTATGGTGACTGCATTACCACTTAGTATGGTAACTGCACCACCACTGAGTATGGTAACTGCATTACCACTTAGTATGGCGACTGCATTACCACTTAGTATGGTACCTACATTACCACGTAGTATGGTAACTGCATTACCACTTAGTATGGTGACTGCAGTACCACTTAGTATGGTAACTGCACCACCACTTAGTATGGTAACTGCACGACCACTTAGTATGGTAACTGCACCACCACTTAGTATGGTAACTGCATTAACACTTAGTATGGTAACTGCATTACCACTTAGTATGGTGACTGCATTACCACTTAGTATGGTAACTGCACCACCACTTAGTATGGTAACTGCATTACCACTTAGTATTGTAACTGCATTACCACTTAGTATGGTGACTGCATTACCACTTAGTATGGTAACTGCACCACCACTTAGTATGGTAACTGCAATACCACTTAGTATGGTAACTGCATTACCACTTAGTATGGTAACTGCACCACCACTTAGTATGGTAACTGCATTACCACTTAGTATGGTAACTGCACCACCACTTAGTATGGTAACTGCACCACCACTGAGTATGGTAACTGCATTACCACTTAGTATGGTAACTGCATTACCACTTAGTATGGTGACTGCATTACCACTTAGTATGGTAACTGCACCACCACTTAGTATGGTAACTGCATTACCACTTAGTATGGTAACTTTATCACCACTTAGTATGGTAACTGCACCACCACTTAGTATGGTAGCTGCACCGCCCTCGATAGCAAGGTGCTACAGAGGGTACCTCGGACAACCCAGTACATCCATGGGGCCAAACTACCTGCCATTCAGGACCTCTATACCAGAGGAAGACCCCAGCCACCCAAGCCATAGACTGCTGTCTCAGCTACCGCACGGCAAACGGTACCGGAGCGCCAAATCTACCGCTACTCTGACTCTATGCACACTCTCTATGCACACTCTCACACAGGGTGAACAGGGAGTACAGCACTCACCCCTGTGGGGCCCCGTGTTCAGGGTCAGCCTGGCGGAGGTGATGTTACCTACCCTCACCACCTGGGGGCGGCCTGTCAGGAAGTCCTGGATCCAGTTGTAGGGTGAGGGGTCAATCCCAGGGTCCCTAGGTTGGTGATGGGCTAGGGTGGCACTATGGTGTTGAACACTGAGCTGTAGTCAGTGAACAGCATTCTCACATAGGTGTTCCTCTTGTCTATGTGGGTGAGGGCAGTGTGGAGTGCAATAGAGGTGGCGTCGTCTGTCGATCGGTTGGGGCGGTATGTCAGGAAGTCGGGCGGTATGTGAATTGGAGTGGATCCAGGGTCTCTGGGATGATGGTGTTGATGTGAGCCGTGACCTGCCTTTCAAAGCACTTCATGGCTACAGGTGTGAATGCTACTGGAAGATAGCTGTTTAGGCAGGTTACCTTGGTGTTCTTGGACCCAGAGATTATGCTGGTCTGCTTGAAACATGTCGGGATTACAGACTGGGACGAGAAAATGTTGAAAACGTCTGTGAAGACACTTGCCAGCTGGTCTGCGCGTGCTCTGAGTACATGTCCTGATGTTCCTCCCTGCTAGTGTTCACCTGTTTAAAAATATTATTCACATCTGTGATGGAGAGCGTGATCACACAACCATCTGGGACAGCAGGAGCTCTCATGCCAAGGATCTTGTATGCGCTTCTGTGGGTCGAGTAAAAGTGGTCCCGAGTGTTAGTGCCTCTTGTGGCGCTGGAGATGTGTTGTTTAAAGTGGGGTAAAAAAAAACAACATTTCACCACTCTCCCTGTGTTAAAGACTACTAGAGATGCTGCCTCTGAGTTTTCTTGTTTATGGCCCTGTACAGCTCGTTCCTGCTTTAGATCCATTCTCGTCTTGTGGATGTAGACAGCAGTGATGATTACAGATGAAAACTCTCTTGGTAGATAAAAAGGTCTGCAGTTTACCATGAGGTATTCTAGTTCAGGTGAGCAAAAGCTTGAGTCTTCCTTCACACTTAAAGCAGCGTACCCGTTGTTGTTTACAAAGACGGACACCCCTCCCCCTTTGGTTTTGCCTGAGTCCGCTGTCCAGTCGCGACAAAGCACGGAGAACCCTAGAGTTATTTATGTTTATATCGCCCGTCAGCCAAGTTTATGAAAGGCATAGGATATTACATCCTTTCACGTCCCGTTGGTGGGAAACTCTGGAACGGAGCTCATCCATCTAGTTCTTCAGTGACTGGACATTTTACAATAAAACAGAGGGGAGTGCGGATGATTTTCTCTGTATCTGAGCCAAAGGAGGACTCCAGCCCTCCACCCTCCAGCCTCCAGCAGGGCACCTCTTATTCCTGGTACATGGTTCAGTTCAGGTTGTGTTCTAATGTTGAGTTCTAAGGTTGCGCTCTCATTTTGGGTTCTAAGGTTGCGTTCTAATGTTGAGTTCTAAGGTTGTGCTCTCATTTTGGGTTCTAAGGTTGCGTTCTAATGTTGAGTTCTAAGGTTGTGCTCTAATGTTGAGTTCTAAGGTTGTGCTCTAATGTTCGGCTCTAAGGTTGTGCTCTAATGTTCGGTTCTAAGGTTGTGCTCTAATGTTCGGTTCTAAGGTTGTGCTCCAATGTTCGGTTCTAAGGTTGTGCTCTAATGTTCGGTTCTAAGGTTGTGCTCTAATGTTGGGTTCTAAGGCTGTGTTCTTTTAAGGTTGCGTTCTCTGATACAGGTATGCCTTCTCAGAGGACGGTAGCCCAACCATCATCCCCAAACCAGATCCCAACACTCCTATTGGTCAGCGAGATGGACCCAGTGTTCTGGACATACAGAAGATAAACCTACTGTATGAATGTGGTACGGAGTTTCCTGCTTCACCATCTCAGTGGATATGGCTAAGTGTTTGTGAACCGTATGTTTTCATGGCATCACTAGTGTTTTATTTTGTCTGCTAGGTGGCCTGGTGTAACTCCGATGAAGAACTCTCAGCGTAGACCACGATCCGCTTACAAACTGATGGAACAAGACATTTCCCATTTTTACTGATACATATTTTAATCATGTTTATGAAACTTAAGATCGAGACATGTCAATAAAGTCTGTTATAAGTGTTGTACAATGTGATTTAAAGTGTGAGATCTCGTATGGTCGTTATCACAACTGATGACCACACAGGGATTAATGGGCAACCCGACGTGCATCTGCTTCATGGTGATCAGAGTGATCCTTCTCAGTCCCAGGCCATTCTAATCATTCATGACAGCTCCTCTTCAGCAGACTAACACCCACCATGGCAGAGCGAACTGACACCTCGTTCATACTATCTGCCTATGCTCCATACAAAGGCACACAGTTATAAGACATTTGTTTTCTACATAAGATAATGTTTTCCATCATTTTTGTCATACTGGTTTTCTCCAAAGACTGTCAATGATTGTTGTTCCCCCCCCCATAACAATATCCTAATCTTACATATGTCCAGTTGTCCAATTGCTTGTTCTTTCGTTCGATTCTATCACAAATACAGTAGAGTATCACCGAAGAAGTTCCCCAGAACTCTGTTGATAGGCGACGTTGATTTGAATCAGTAGAATACCACCAAAAGAGCTTTTACAGTAGAATACCACCAAAATAGCTTTTACAGTAGAATACCACCAAAATAGCTTTTACAGTAGAATACCACCAAAAGAGCTTTTACAGTAGAATACCACCAAAAGAGCTTTTACAGTAGAATACCACCAAAATAGCTTTTTGCTTTCTGGATCATTCTCATCCCAGGGGCCCAGGTCAGTTCAGCTGGGAGCCCAGGTCAGTTCAGCAGGGAGCCCAGGTCAGTTCAGCTGGGAGGTCAGTTCAGCTGGGAGGTCAGTTCAGCTGGGAGCCCAGGTCAGTTCAGCTGGGAGCCCAGGTCAGTTCAGCTGGGAGCCCAGGTCAGTTCAGCAGGGAGCCCAGGTCAGTTCAGCTGCAGTTAAGCCCAGGTCAGTTGTGCTCCTGGGAGCCCAGGTCAGTTTGGGAGGTCAGGCTCAGTTTGCTAATGTGTGCTCCTGCGTTGGAAGGCTCTTCGCGTGGACAGCCGTGCTCGTCCCCTTCTTCTTCTCTTCCTACGCATCGTTGAGGTCACTTTCTGCTTTCCACTGTCCTTTCGTAAGCTGCGCAGGAAATTGAATGACAGGTAGAGGGACAGGTAGGTGAGGAACAGGTAGCAGGCCCACAGAATGACCATTATGGGAAGAATGGTCTGAAAGAACTTTTTGCCATTGAGGCAACATGAGCTATCTTGTCATACTCAGTAACACGAATAGGTAATCCCCAGAGAAGTAAAGTCAAATTAGTCCGCAATGTTTTTTAGAGTAGCATCGTCTAAATAATTCATTCGATTATAAATAATAAATAAATCCTGTTCTACAACTGCTACTATGGTTATCAGAATAGTCTTCTTATAGTATTGATTAATTGACCACTTGTCTTCGGTGGTGAGAGTGAAGGCTAGTCCAGAGCGGAGGAGACGCATTAGGTTCCAGCACCTTATCTATTTGGCTCTATTTAAGCAGCTTAAACTAGATTAGTGTCTCAGATACTGCCTCACAAAGAAAGCAGACATGTTTATTCACTTTTTCTTAACAGTAAATACAGTTGTATCATTGATTTTGTATATGTTTTTTAAATCATAAAATACAGTATGTATAGCACCAAGTATCACATGTTCAACATTAAACTATAAAAGTGTCAATCTGCATGAAATACTGTGAAAATGTAACTAGTAGGTGCAAAAATAATTGGCTCCAAAATCCCTTTACAGTGCCTTCGTAAAGCATTGAAGGTCCCCAAGGTCACAGTGGTCTCCATCATTCTCAAATGGAAGAAGTTTGGAACCACCAAGACTCTTCCTAGAGCCTTTCCAAATCATGTCCAATCAACTGGATTTACCACCAGGTGGACTCCAATCAAGTTGTAGAAACATCTCAAGGATGATCAATGGAAACAGGACGCACCTGAGCTCAATTTCGAGTCTCATAGCAAAGGGTCTGAATACTTATGTAAATACGGTATTCCTGTTTTTTAAATTTAATACATTATGCAAGAATTTCTAAATACCTGTTTTCACTTTTTCATTATGGGGTATTGTGTGTAGATTGATGAGGGGGGGAACATTTAATCCATTTTAGAATAAGGCTGTAATGTAACAAAATGTTGAACAAGTCAAGGGGTCTGAATACTTTCTGAATGCACTGTATGTATCACTGATGTATGCATATGTATCTTGTCTTTGCTGGGGACAAATCCCACTGAATTTAAGTAAATTACACTATCCAGTGAGTGGTGCTCTGCAGAATACTTTCTGAATGCAGTGTTTATCATTGGTTTGATGAATGCAGTGTTTATCATTGGTTAGATGAATGCAGTGTTTATCATTGGTTAGATGAATGCAGTGTTTATCATTGGTTAGATGAATGCAGTGTTTATCATTGGTTAGATGAATGCAGTGTTTATCATTGGTTAGATGAATGCAGTGTTTATCATTGGTTAGATGATGCAGTGTTTATCATTGTGGAAGATCATTGGTTAGATGAATGCGTTGTTTGGATTGATGAATGCAGTGTTTTTTGTTTCAATGCAGTGTTTATCATTGGTTAGAAAGCTGAATGCAACTCTATTTTGTTAATCACTGATATCAATATCACTAGATGTTGGAACAGTGTTTATCATTGGTTATAACAGCCTCCACTCTTGGAAGGCTTTTCACTAGATGTTGGAACATTACTGCTATAACAGCCTCCACTAGATGTTGGAACTTCTGGGAAGGCTTTCCACTAGATGTTGGAACATTACTGCTATAACAGCCTCCACTCTTCAGGGAAGGCTTTAAAATAGATGTTGGAACATTGCTGCTATAGCAGCCTCCACTCTTCTGGGAAGGCTTTCCACTAGATGTTGGAACATTACTGCTATAACAGCCTCCACTCTTCTGGGAAGGCTTTCCACTAGATGTTGGAACATTGCTGCTATAACAGCCTCCACTCTTCAGGGAAGGCGTTTCACTAGATGTTGGAACATTACTGCTATAACAACCTCCACTCTTCTGGGAAGGCTTTCCACTAGATGTAGGAACATTGCTGCTATAACAGCCTCCACTCTTCAGGGAAGGCGTTTCACTAGATGTTGGAACATTACTGCTATAACAGCCTCCACTCTTCTGGGAAGGCTTTCCACTAGATGTTGGAACATTGCTGCTATAACAGCCTCCACTCTTCAGGGAAGGCTTTTCACTAGATGTTGGAACATTGCTGCTATAACAGCCTCCACTCTTCTGGGAAGGCTTTCCACTAGATGTTGGAACATTGCTGCTATAACAGCCTCCACTCTTCAGGGAAGGCTTTCCACTAGATGTTGGAACATTGCTGCAATTACAGCCTCCACTCTTCTGGGAAGGCTTTCCACTAGATGTTGGAACATTGCTGCTATTACAGCCTCCACTCTTCTGGGAAGGCTTTCCACTAGATGTTGGAACATTGCTGCTATTACAGCCTCCACTCTTCTGGGAAGGCTTTTCACTAGATGTTGGAACATTGCATAGTATAGTATAGTACTCATGCTTATACTTTTGGTCACTATATAGGGAGCAGGGTGCCATTTAAGGGATGCAACCTTGGACTGCAAGCTGACTGGCCCAGCTCTTTCTGGTAACAGCCAATCAGCCATGCTGTTGTGATGTGAGTGAACAGTATTGGTGACCATTCTGGATCAGAGCAATAAAAAATGTATTTCAAAAAGTTTTTCTTCTGAGTTTTCACTTTTCTATTCTAATATTTGATGTCAATTTTTTTGGTCCATTTCAAAGTGTAGTGACTGCGATGAAGTCATATTAATGAAATATAAGTAATAACAGACCAATAAGGAACAAAACATTTACATCTGTGCCACAGATTGCAAAATAGTTGGGAAGAGATTTTCAATTTACTAATTCCATGGCACTTGGTTTACAAACTGATTCAAAACTTGAGTTTTTCAATTAAATTATACAACATTTTTGCAACCAATAGAATGTTATTTATATGGGGGATACAACCTTCCCAGCTCTGCAGAGTTTACTACGAAGAGACAGAATCATTATATAATTTGTTTTGGTACTGTCCATATGTTGCTTGTTTTTGGTCGCAGGTTCAGGAACGGCTGAATCATTTTTTTACTTAGCATTTAAAAACATCTTTATTTTAACAGGGAGTCACATAGAGATTAACATCTATGTTTCCAGAGAGCCCTGTACACATTACAATAAAGACAGAATATTAAAACATACACATCTGTAGAAAACAAAATCAGCACTATATATATATATTTTTTACATTTAATGAAATCAATCACATTCAACTACATAAAGGTCCTCAATCAATCATTTAAACTGCCTGAGAGGCACCAGTACATCTAACTGCAGTGAACAGATTATTCCACAAATCAGGGGCAAAATTGAAACATTTACATGGAGCTAACTCTGCAGATAGCACTGCTGGGTGACTTAAAAAGTCATAGTCAATCAATAATATGATACTGTTAGAAATAACGTTTATCTTTAATTTACAATCTGTAGGAACTATGAGAATAGAAAGGTTCAGAACTTTTGTGAAACATCACAGTTGAAAAATATATGGCAAATAGAAATCAAAACTGGATGGTGTTCAGCTGTAGATGGGGCGGCAGGAAGCCTAGGGGTTAGAGTGATGGGCCAGCAACCGAAAGGTTGCAAGATCGAATCCCTGAGCTGACAAGGTAAAAGCAGAGCTATCGTGAAGTATTTTAAATGTATATAATATATAATAAGCTGGAAATTGAACACAGGAGGCTGCTGAGGGGAGAATGGCTCATAATGTCTGAACGGAAACCATGTATTTGATTCTTCTCTCGTCATTACCTTGAGCCAGTCCTCCTCCATTAATTAAGCCCCCTGTCAAGTAGAAGCATAAGAGTTGTCGTCCATTCTCTAACTAGGGGATGGTGTAGTGAGGGGAAAGTAAGGAAAATAGGAAAGAAAAAAATGGACCAAAATATATGGGGGATTGGTACAAAAATATATGGGGGATTGGTACCAAAATATATGGGGGATTGGTACCAAAATATATGGGGGATTGGTACCAAAATATATGGGGGATTGGTACCAAAATATATGGGGGATTGGTACCAAAATATATGGGGATTGGTACAAAAATATATGGGGGATTGGTACCAAAATATATGGGGGATTGGTACAAAAATATATGGGGCATTGGTACCAAAATATATGGGGGATTGGTACCAAAATATATGGGGGATTGGTACCAAAATAGGATATGGGGGATTGGTACCAAAATATATGGGGGATTGGTACCAAAATATATGGGGGATTGGCACAAAAATATATGGGGGATTGGTACCAAAATATATGGGGGATTGGTACCAAAATATATGGGGGATTGGTACAAAAATATATGGGGGATTGGTACCAAAATATATGGGGGATTGGTACCAAAATATATGGGGGATTGGTACCAAAATATATGGGGGATTGGTACCAAAATATATGGAGGATTGGTACCAAAATATATGGGGGATTGGTACCAAAATATAAGGGGGATTGGTACCAAAATATATGGGGGATTGGTACAAAAATATATGGGGGATTGGTACCAAAATATATGGGGGATTGGTACCAAAATATATGGGGGATTGGTACCAAAATATATGGGGGATTGGTACCAAAATATATGGGGGATTGGTACCAAAATATATGGGGGATTGGTACCAAAATATATGGGGGATTGGTACCAAAATATATGGGGGATTGGTACCAAAATATATGGGGGATTGGTACCAAAATATATGGGGGATTGTTACAGAAATATATGGGGGATTGGAACCAAAATGTATGGGGGATTGGAAATGATGCAGACAATTACATTGATGGAAGCAACAATCAAGCTGATCCACCCCTTAAACAAATCTAATAATAATAACTGAACACTCCGGTTGTTGTTCACCTGTTATTTTTATTGACAAATAAGATATCCAGACAGAAAACATTTACATTTTGAAAGTGACAAAAGATTTTTTTAAATTCACATTCCTCACAATTGATAACTTGTTGACAATTAGGAAAGGAAACCCTTGTATTTACACAAACACTCAATCAAGGTGAAGAGAGTCCTAACTGAATCACTGAACCTTACAGATTGCGCAATCTAAATTTAAAGGTAATTTCCAACTGAGATGACATATGCAGCATTTACCGTGAATGCATTTAGCCTAACACGGGAACATTGCCTTTAAATTTCAATCACACTAACGCTGATAGGCAGTTAGTAAAAATATTGTGTTTCAATAAAATACAGGTCTAACAATTCAGAAAAATATGTTTAAAAAAAAACATACCCAATCAATTCCCTATGTAAAAACATACAAAACCCATTCACCTCTCCCTCCCTAGAATTGTCTTGGCGGGACATCTTGTTCTGCTTTGAGGTAGCTTGCTGTTTAAAACAGAAGCACAGGCCACTTCAAAAGGTATGTGTGTATCAGTACCAACAATAGAATGTAGTCTATTCAAAAAATAAAGGTATCTTCATCAAACAAGAACATCAACACAATGATTTTGAATTAATATGTCTCCTCCCTTCACCCATAAAAACACAAATGTCTTAAAATACCTTCACACAGACATAGACTCGGTCCATACAATCTCTTAACATACACACAGACTTCCACATCTCCCTTCTGCTGTGAGGTCATCTACTGTAGGAAACCTCAGTTCCCAACCTATTTGATCATGTTTTCGCCTGTATCCAGCCCACTGGCAGGAATATGTACAGGCTGACTCAGGATGCTCAGAGTCTTACCAACAAAATGGAGGCTGAACTTGGAGAGTACAGACCATCCCAAAAATACCAAGGTACTCCAAATCCTACAACTTCATCCTCTATGTGTTGTTATTTCCACAGGACGCGGAGACCCTTGTTCGCTCCTCACTGAGTCTTCTTGTTGACTCCATTGTTCTCCTCCAGGCCGTCCAGTTTGAGGTGTGTCTGGCTGTAGTGTCTAATGAGGGTCCCGGGGAGCAGAGCCACACAGGCTATGCCCAGCAGCTGTAGCACTCTGCCCCAGGAGAACAGGTCATCCAGAGAGGACACTTCAGACAGCATGGAGCCCGTCTGGACACAGATGAAGTTATATGGGATCAGGCCTGGAGGGATGGGAGGGAGACAGAAGACAGAAAGTGAAATAGACACGAGACACACAGAGGGACAGAAACACAACCTCAATCATTGCTAAGTTTGTTATGGTCTTACGGATCATAAAGAGATTGTCTCTGAATATTCCATTAATAACACATTGGAACTATGAAGGGTGGACCAATGAAGTAAAAGAGTGATTCAGTTTCTGCTGCTCACCGATGAAGACAGAGAAGAAGAAGAATGTGACAGGGATGTTGACGATGGGGGCGGACATGTTGAGGAACCAGTTAGGAGTCATGGGGAAGAACCTGAGGAAGAGGAGGAAGAAGAACAGACAGGACTGGTTCTCTTCCACCTTGGAACCAGCGCAGCAAAAGAGAAGCGGTTAATATCTATCTCCTCATACATGAACTCTGCTGCCACCCAGTGGCCATATAACCAATGTCGGCATCCCACAGATCAAGTTACCAATCACCTACCAAAGCCATGACCCTTGCTGAGCAACAGCCCACTTCTAGGTGTCAGAGCAGGTGAAGTCACAGATTGAACACATACTATCACACCGCTAACTAGCTAACCATTTCACATCGGCTAAATATACATTGGGAGGATGGATTTCACCTGTTAAACAGTGAATGGGAGTTGCATACTACATACCTTCCTCTGCAGCATGGAGACCTGGCCAGGGAAGAGGTTTGTGATGTAGCGCTTACCGAAGGCCTGGGAGAGGAGGTAACACATGGTGGAGCCCACAGTGGTCAGAACACAGGCTAGTACTAAGCCCTGCCATGGGCCAAACAGAGCACCTGCTAGAATGTTCTGCAGAGGACAGAGAGGAATCAAAAACAATCAGAGCTGATTATATGATTACAAACATTTCAACAAACATGTTTAAAAAATAAATCACATTTATAATGTGTATATTACGATGTTTATCTACAATTTCTGCTTCTGAGTATATTTTCTGTGCATGTTTTCTGTGTGTACCAGGAAGGAGGAGCCAGGAATGGCGAAGGACTGCTTGTAGAGATAGGCGCTACAGAAGAGAAGCAGAACGTATCCAGTGTGTTCTGTCTTGTAGAACTGGAGCAGCTCAGCCAGTTCCCTCAGCTCTACCAGGTCTGAGGGGAACTTCAGCCTGAGCGGAGGGATCACAACACAGATAGTATCATGAAAATCAAATCAAATCAAATTTTATTTGTCACATACACATGGTTAGCAGATGTTAATGCGAGTGTAGCGAAATGCTTGTGCTTCTAGTTCCGACAATGCAGTAATAACCAACAAGTAATCTAACTAACAATTCCTAAACTACTGTCTTATACACAGTGTAAGGGGATAAAGAATATGTACATAAGGATATATGAATGACTGATGGTGAGTTGACGCTGATCTTATATACAGTAGTTCTTCTCGACTGTATGTAATGAAACCTAAGATGACCTGGGGTACTAATGTAAGAAATAACACGTAAAAAAACAAAAAACTGCATAGTTTCCTAGGAACGCGAAGCGAGGCGGCCATCTCTGTCGGCGACGGAAGACAGGTGCAAGCAATGCTGAATGCTGGGGAACAAGGGCCTGTCTGATCTGGGGTTGATGATGATGATGGAGAGATGAACTACAGTATACGAGTCATGGTACTCATCAGTGTATGATGATGGGAAGATGAATGAAGGGTTGTTCCACCTCAAATTGTATATATTCGTATTTTGAACCTGGATGTAGGATTCGGATGTAAACCTAACAACTTCAATGACTAATTCCTTTGAACAGGGGGAAGATAACATCAGTAAATTGACTAGGAATATATGACATATGATGGAGAAACGAGCCACAGCTCCATGTACTACTTGTCAGAAGTGGAGAACTGATATTGTTTACTTGTTATTGGGTTGGGACATCTGTAGGTGGCTTTTGACTATTTATTTGGATTCCTCATGTCATACTTATTGTTAGAAAAAAGTTTGGTCCAATTCAGATTTTAGGTACTATATTTATTGATTATATGAATCCTATAAATTAAAAAAATGGCCAAGATGGATGCAATCAATTAGATTAATTAATCATAGATCTAATTATATTATATTTCAACAAAATAATGTTGCAGGAATGCTTATCTTCTCTGTTTCTAACTACAGAAAATGACTTTGATATGGGGGCAGATATTATTTAATGTCTTAAGTGTATCTTTCTCCAAACAAATTTGTTCAGTGAATCTCGAGCGTTGGGCCAGTAACCGAAAGATTGCTAGATCGAATCCCCGAGCTGACATGGTAGACATCTGTCGTTCTGCCCCGCTGAACAAGGCAGTTAACCCACTGTTCCCCGGTAGGCCGTCATTGTAAATAAGAATTTGTTCTTAACTGACTTGCCTCGTTAAATAAAGACTTTTTTTAAAAGACGCTAGCCAGTGGAACAGTATGGCTTCCGTCCCTACCTGGGCTCGAACCAGGGACCCACTGCACACATCGACAACAGCTACCCTCGAAGCATCGTTACCCATCGCTCCACAAAAGCCGCGTTTCGAGGGTGGCTGTTGTCGTTGTGTGCAGAGGGTCCCTGGTTCGAGCCCAGGTAGGGACGGAAGCTATACGATTACACCAGTACGAGTCAGAGCCATATACTGTAGTCTACATAGTTACCTGTGTTCTTTGAATTCCCCACTGTCCTTGTTAGTGTCGATGTCAGACGTTTCTTCGTTCTCCGTCGCTTTGGGTGGGAGTTGTCGCGGTCCGGTCGGAAGGTAAGAAGACAGAATGTACAGATAGAAAGTAGCGGCGGTAATTACAACAATTAAACCCACAATTGACCGCATAGTTAAAGAAGAAGCTAGTTAGTCTATATGCAATACAGGAACCAAGTATCGGGTGAGACAGAAGGGGGACGACAATAAGCGCTGGACCGAAGAGGAAAATGGGGAGCCTTGACGGACAGCTGTGACGTAACATCCGTTATTATCAACGCTACGTTTGTGTCATTAAACAACATGGGGTCATATTGTTATTACCATTCTAAACACGTTTACACTTTCAGTGAGTCTATTGCACGTATTGTATTTGAAATGCCAAAGGGAATATACACACAGGGTGAAAAGTAATTATTGAGGTAACTTATGTTTTCACTAATTGGGGAAAATCTCAGTGTCGTATTGAAGAAATGAAAAAGTATCCAAAGACTTCCTTCTCAACCAAGTCAACAAACTCACTTTTAAAGTCGATATGTGGTAAAGGTGATGGCAACATGCCATCTCACTTGTTCTAAAGTTCAACATCAGCTGCACGCGCCATGGTATATGAGGAGTCGGAGTGACTTTTGTCCAGAACAATAATGGCCACGTACGCTCGGCTCCCGGGATCCGTTGCTCTGATAACGCTTCAGAATCCACCTGTCAACGCGCTCAGGTGAGTTAAAAATAACTTGGTACTGTTAGGATAATATTGCACGCAGTAGAAATGTAGATAAACATGTTCCTGTCGATTAGTAGGCGTATGTGTTACGAAGGTGAAGGTTGGTTTGCACCTGTCATGTCCTTGTTAAAAATACTTGTCTTTATTCTTAAGATTCTAATATTATTATTAAAGTATAGCTAGTATGGGATGTAATCATGTAAATTGAATTCCTGTAGAGTTGGAACATGTACTGTAACTTCACATGATTCTGCACCTGTCTGTCTGCGCATTTTGGACCTTTAGTGTCATATTGATGTGATTTCTGTCTGTCTGTGTCCCCAGTGCAGCGGTGCGACAGGGCATAGTAGATACGGTGCAGAGGGCCCTGAAGGACCCAAAGGTGACATCTGTAGTGATCTGTGGACAGAATGGGAAGTTCTGTGGAGGTAAGAATGTCCTTATAGATTCTACAGTATACTGCTGTGTTTGAAATGGAACCCCATTCAGTGTATAGTGCTTTGCTTTTGATCAGGGCCCCTATCAAAAGTAATGCACTAAAAAGGAATAGGCTCGACTAGAGGTCTGGATCTGTCTGCGTCCCAATTGGCACCCTATATATAGTAGTGCACTACTTGTCTGGTCAACAATAGTGCACTATATAGGAATTGGCTAGACTAGAGGTCTGGATCTGGCTGCGTCCCAATTGGCACCCTATATATAGTAGTGCACTACTTGTCTGGTCAACAGTAGTGCACTACTTGTAGGGATCAACTTTAGTGCACTACTTGTCTGGTCAACAGTAGTGCACTATCTAAGGAAATAGGGATCCTTTTGGGACGCACCGTGGGTCTGTCTAGACTAGAGGTCTGGATCGGCCTGGGACGCAGCGTGGGTCTGTGTAGACTAGAGGTCTGGATCGGCCTGGGACGCACCGTGGGTCTGTCTAGACTAGAGGTGTGGATCGGCCTGGGACGCACCGTGGGTCTGTCTAGACTAGAGGTCTGGATCGGCCTGGGACGCACCGTGGGTCTGTCTAGACTAGAGGTCTGGATCGGCCTGGGACGCACCGTGGGTCTGTCTAGACTAGAGGTGTGGATCGGCCTGGGACGCAGCGTGGGTCTGTCTAGACTAGAGGTGTGGATCGGCCTGGGACGCAGCGTGGGTCTGTCTAGACTAGAGGTGTGGATCGGCCTGGGACGCACCGTGGGTCTGTCTAGACTAGAGGTCTGGATCGGCCTGGGACGCAGCGTGGGTCTGTCTAGACTAGAGGTCTGGATCGGCCTGGGACGCACCGTGGGTCTGTCTAGACTAGAGGTCTGGATCGGCCTGGGACGCAGCGTGGGTCTGTCTAGACTAGAGGTGTGGATCGGCCTGGGACGCAGCGTGGGTCTGTCTAGACTAGAGGTGTGGATCGGCCTGGGACGCACCGTGGGTCTGTCTAGACTAGAGGTCTGGATCGGCCTGGGACGCAGCGTGGGTCTGTCTAGACTAGAGGTGTGGATCGGCCTGGGACGCACCGTGGGTCTGTCTAGACTAGAGGTGTGGATCGGCCTGGGACACAGCGTGGGTCTGTCTAGACTAGAGGTCTGGATCGGCCTGGGACGCAGCGTGGGTCTGTCTAGACTAGAGGTGTGGATCGGCCTGGGACGCACCGTGGGTCTGTCTAGACTAGAGGTCTGGATCGGCCTGGGACGCAGCGTGGGTCTGTGTAGACTAGAGGTGTGGATCGGCCTGGGACGCAGCGTGGGTCTGTCTAGACTAGAGGTCTGGATCGGCCTGGGACGCACCGTGGGTCTGTCTAGACTAGAGGTCTGGATCGGCCTGGGACGCACCGTGGGTCTGTCTAGACTAGAGGTCTGGATCGGCCTGGGACGCACCGTGGGTCTGTCTAGACTAGAGGTCTGGATCGGCCTGGGACGCAGCGTGGGTCTGTCTAGACTAGAGGTCTGGATCGGCCTGGGACGCACCGTGGGTCTGTCTAGACTAGAGGTGTGGATCGGCCTGGGACGCACCGTGGGTCTGTCTAGACTAGAGGTGTGGATCGGCCTGGGACGCACCGTGGGTCTGTCTAGACTAGAGGTCTGGATCGGCCTGGGACGCAGCGTGGGTCTGTCTAGACTAGAGGTGTGGATCGGCCTGGGACGCACCGTGGGTCTGTCTAGACTAGAGGTGTGGATCGGCCTGGGACGCACCGTGGGTCTGTCTAGACTAGAGGTCTGGATCGGCCTGGGACGCAGCGTGGGTCTGTTTTATTATGAAGCATAATCATTCAGGTATACAACTGTACAATGCGATCAGAGGTTTTCTTGTCTAGACTAGAGGTGTGGATCGGCCTGGGACGCACCGTGGGTCTGTCTAGACTAGAGGTGTGGATCGGCCTGGGACGCACCGTGGGTCTGTCTAGACTAGAGGTCTGGATCGGCCTGGGACGCACCGTGGGTCTGTCTAGACTAGAGGTGTGGATCGGCCTGGGACGCAGCGTGGGTCTGTCTAGACTAGAGGTGTGGATCGGCCTGGGACGCACCGTGGGTCTGTCTAGACTAGAGGTCTGGATCGGCCTGGGACGCACCGTGGGTCTGTCTAGACTAGAGGTGTGGATCGGCCTGGGACGCAGCGTGGGTCTGTCTAGACTAGAGGTGTGGATCGGCCTGGGACGCACCGTGGGTCTGTCTAGACTAGAGGTGTGATCGGCCTGGGACGCACCGTGGGTTTCTGAAGGTTAAGGCAATAGTGAACCATAACGGGGATAGACCACATCAATAAGGTACCATTTGAGATGCAAACTTTGTCTCCCAGCAGCACTAGATAGAGGTTTATCTATTTCTCACTTTCAAATCTGTTTTATTATGAAGCATAATCATTCAGGTATACAACTGTACAATGCGATCAGAGGTTTTTCTTGTTTCTACCAGGGGCGGACATCAGGGAGTTTGCGGGGCCGATGTTGGGGCCCCCCCTGGTGCCCATGATCCATGCTATTGAGGCTGTGGACAAGCCTGTGGCGGCAGCCATCGAGGGAGTAGCACTGGGAGGAGGACTGGAGTTAGCACTGGGCTGCCACTATCGCATTGCACACTCCAAGGTTAGTTACATGATTCTTTCTCAGGGATCAATGTCCAAATGACTGACTAACTGATCATAGGTCCGACTGACTGACTGACTGACTGACTGACTGACCATACGTCCAGCTGAGTGCCTGACTGACTGACTGACTGACTGACTGACCATACGTCCAACTGACTGATTGTATTTGTATTTATTATGGATCCCCATTAGTTCCTGTCAAGGCAGCAGCTACTCTTCCTGGGGTTTATTATGGATCCCCATTTGTTCCTGTCAAGGCAGCAGCTACTCTTCAAATCAAATCAAATTTATTTATAAAGCCATTCGTACATCAGCTGATATCTCAAAGTGCTATACAGAAACCCAGCCTAAAACCCCAAACAGCAAGCAATGCAGGTGTAGAAGCACGGTGGTTAGGAAAAACTCCCTAGAAAGGCCAAAACCTAGGAAGAAACCTAGAGAGGAACCAGGCTATGTGGGGTGGCCAGTCCTCTTCTGGCTGTGCCGGGTGGAGATTATAACAGAACATGGCCAAGATGTTCAAATGTTCATAAATGACCAGCATGGTCGAATAATAATAAGGCAGAACATTTGAAACTGGAGCAGCAGCACGGTCAGGTGGACTGGGGACAGCAAGGAGTCATCATGTCAGGTAGTCCTGGGGCATGGTCCCAGGTTTATTATGGATCCCCATTAGTTCCTGCCAAGGCAGCAGCTACTCTTCCTGGGGTTTATTATGGATCCCCATTAGTTCCTGTCAAGGCAGCAGCTACTCTTCCTGGGGTTTATTATGGATCCCCATTAGTTCCTGTCAAGGCAGCAGCTACTCTTCCTGGGGTTTATTATGGATCCCCATTAGTTCCTGCCAAGGCAGCAGCTCCTCTTCCTGAGGTTTATTATGGATCCACATTAGTTCCTGCCAAGGCAGCAGCTCCTCTTCCTGGGGTTTATTATGGATCCCCATTAGTTCCTGCCAAGGCAGCAGCTACTCTTCCTGGGATCTAAATGTAGTACTGTGGAATAGAGTTCCATGTAGTCGTGGCTCTATGTGGTACTGTGGAATAGAGTTCCATGTAGTCGTGGCTCTATGTAGTACTGTGGAATAGAGTTCCATGTAGTCGTGGCTCTATGTGGTACTGTGGAATAGAGTTCCATGTAGTCGTGGCTCTATGTAGTACTGTGGAATAGAGTTCCATGTCGTCATGGCTCTATGTAGTACTGTGGAATAGAGTTCCATGTAGTCATGGCTCTATGTAGTACTGTGGAATAGAGTTCCATGTAGTCGTGGCTCTATGTGGTACTGTGGAATAGAGTTCCATGTAGTCGTGGCTCTATGTAGTACTGTGGAATAGAGTTCCATGTAGTCGTGGCTCTATGTAGTACTGTGGAATAGAGTTCCATGTAGTCGTGGCTCTATGTAGTACTGTGGAATAGAGTTCCATGTATTGACTGTGGCTCTATGTAGTACTGTGGAATAGAGTTCCATGTAGTCGTGGCTCTATGTAGTACTGTGGAATAGAGTTCCATGTAGTCGTGGCTCTATGTATTGTGACTGTGGACTGATAGAGTTCCATGTAGTCATGGCTCTATGTAGTACTGTGGAATACTGAGTTCCATGCTGTCATGGCTCTATGTAGTACTGTGTCTGAATAGAGTTCCATGTAGTCGTGGCTGACTATGTAGTACTGTGAATAGAGTTCCATGTAGTCGTGGCTCTATGTAGTACTGACTGGAATAGAGTGACTCCATGGGTCTAGACTGACGTGGACTATGGGTCTATGTAGTACTGTGGAACTAGAGTTCCATGTAGTCATGGCTCTATGTGACTGTACTGTGGACTGACTATGGGTCTGACTGTTCCATGTAGTCGTGGACTGACTATGACTAGTCTGACTGACTGTGACCTATGGGTCCTGACTGACATGAATTCTGATTGACTGATGGGTTGACTGACTAGGGCCCTGACTGACTGGTCTGACAGTGGGTTGTTCTGACTGACTGACACTGAACTGACTGACAGATTTGTACCTTGTCAGCTGACTATGGGGATTTGAACTATGCTGACTGACTGACCTATGGGTCTGACTGTTACTGACTGTCCAACTGACTGACTAACCATGGGTCTGACTGCCTGACACTCTGACTGACACTCACTGACTCACTGACTGACTGACTGACTGACTATGGGGGTCTGACTGACTGACTGACTATGGGTCTGACTGACTGACTATGGGTCTGACTGACTGACTGACTGACTATGGGTCTGACTGACTGACTGACTATGTGTCTGACTGACTGACTATGGGTCTGACTGACTGACTATGGGTCTGACTGACTGACTGACTATGGGTCTGACTGACTGACTGACTATGGGTCTGACTGACTGACTATGGGTCTGACTGACTGACTGACTGACTGACTGACTGACTATGGGTCTGACTGACTGACTATGGGTCTGACTGACTGACTGACTGACTGACTGACTATGGGTCTGACTGACTGACTATGGGTCTGACTGACTGACTGACTGACTGACTGACTATGGGTCTGACTGACTGACTATGGGTCTGACTGACTGACTGACTGACTATGGGTCTGACTGACTGACTATGGGTCTGACTGACTGACTGACTGACTGACTGACATGGACTGACTGACTGGGTCTGACTGACTGACTGACTATGGGTCTGACTGACTGACTGACTGACTGACTATGGGTCTGACTGACTGACTGACTGACTGACTGACTATGGGTCTGACTGACTGACTATGGGTCTGACTGACTGACTGACTGACTATGGGTCTGACTGACTGACTATGGGTCTGACTGACTGACTATGGGTCTGACTGACAGACTGACTATGGGTCTGACTGACTGACTGACTATGGGTCTGACTGACTGACTGACTGACTGACTATGGGTCTGACTGACTGACTGACTGACTGACTGACTATGGGTCTGACTGACTGACTGACTGACTGACTGACTGACTGGTCTGACTGACTGACTATGGGTCTGACTGACTGACTATGGGTCTGACTGACTGACTGACTGACTGACTGACTGACTGACTGACTATGGGTCTGACTGACTGACTGACTATGGGTCTGACTGACTGACTATGGGTCTGACTGACTGACTGACTGACTGACTATGGGTCTGACTGACTGACTGACTATGGGTCTGACTGACTGACTGACTATGGGTCTGACTGACTGACTATGGGTCTGACTGACTCTGACTGACTGACTGACTGACTATGGGTCTGACTGACTGACTGACTATGGGTCTGACTGACTGACTATGGGTCTGACTGACTGACTGACTGACTATGGGTCTGACTGACTGACTATGGGTCTGACTGACTGACTATGGGTCTGACTGACTGACTGACTGACTGACTGACTATGGGTCTGACTGACTGACTATGGGTCTGACTGACTGACTGACTGACTGACTGACTATGGGTCTGACTGACTGACTGACTATGGGTCTGACTGACTGACTATGGGTCTGACTGACTGACTATGGGTCTGACTGTCTGACTGACTGACTGACTGACTATGGGTCTGACTGACTGACTGACTGACTATGGGTCTGACTGACTGACTATGGGTCTGACTGACTGACTATGGGTCTGACTGACTGACTGACTGACTATGGGTCTGACTGACTGACTGACTGACTGACTATGGGTCTGACTGGGTCTGACTGACTGACTGACTGACTATGGGTCTGACTGACTATGGGTCTGACTGACTGACTATGGGTCTGACTGACTGACTGACTGGGTCTGACTGACTGACTGACTATGGGTCTGACTGACTGACTCTGACTGACTGACTGACTGACTGACTATGGTCTGACTGACTGACTATATGGGTCTGACTGACTGACTGACTGACTATGGGTCTGACTGACTGACTGACTATGGGTCTGACTGACTGACTGACTGACTGACTGACTATGGGTCTGACTGACTGACTGATCATAGGTCTGTTGTAATCGGCTAAACTTTGATCATTGAGATAGTAAATGAATGATAGGAAATGAAAGAGACTGGGTGTTATGTCAGAAGTTAATGGTTCTCTGAAGAAAGACAGATGGCTTCGGAATGTGTTGGGGGATGAGTGTAGAGCAACGTGTGTAACAGGGGAGACAGATGGACATCTGTAGATTAGATGAAGGAGGGGGTGAGGACAGATTCTCTTAAGGGAGTAATACATGTTTGGTATCCTGTTACCCTCTTTATTAGCTTCCTGTGTAGCCATAAAATGTAAGGATTGGACAGAAGGAGGGTTTTAAGTAAAATGTATATAACTGTGATGTGAGAAATGTTTTGCTGTCTAATACAGAACCTTTGGGAAGATTTAAACTTGGTTAAAGCGTCTCTAGTGTTCATGAGTTATTTACTCTGAAAAATATTACCTAACAGGTCTGACTGACTGACTACAGGTCTGACTGACTGACTACAGGTCTGACTGACTGACTACAGGTCTGACTGACTGACTACAGGTCTGACTGACTACAGGTCTGACTGACTGACTACAGGTCTGACTGACTGACTACAGGTCTGACTGACTGACTACAGGTCTGACTGACTGACTACAGGTCTGACTGACTGACTACAGGTCTGACTGACTGACTACAGGTCTGACTGACTACAGGTCTGACTGACAGGTCTGACTGACTGACTACAGGTCTGACTGACTACAGGTCTGACTGACTACAGGTCTGACTGACAACAGGTCTGACTGACTGACTACAGGTCTGACTGACTACAGGTCTGACTGACTGACTACAGGTCTGACTGACTGACTACAGGTCTGACTGACTACAGGTCTGACTGACTGACTACAGGTCTGACTGACTGACTACAGGTCTGACTGACTACAGGTCTGACTGACTGACTACAGGTCTGACTGACTGACTACAGGTCTGACTGACTGACTACAGGTCTGACTGACTACAGGTCTGACTGACTGACTACAGGTCTGACTGACTGACTACAGGTCTGACTGACTGACTACAGGTCTGACTGACTGACTACAGGTCTGACTGACTGACTACAGGTCTGACTGACTGACTACAGGTCTGACTGACTGACTACAGGTCTGACTGACTGACTACAGGCCTGACTGACTGACTGACTACAGGTCTGACTGACTACAGGCCTGACTGACTGACTACAGGTCTGCCTGACTGACTACAGGTCTGACTGACTGACAGTGTTCTCTGGAATGTTAAAATGGCGCCGGAAGAAATGGCAGCAGTGTTTGTAACTTATTGTACATAATGTTTCTGCAAGCGTATCTTACGGCAAAACAGAGCTTCTGGATATCAGGACAGTGATCACTCACCTCGGATTAGACAAAGAGCTTCTGGATATCAGGACAGCGATCACTCACCTCGGATTAGACAAAGAGCTTCTGGATATCAGGACAGTGATCACTCACCTCGGATTAGACAAAGAGCTTCTGGATATCAGGACAGTGATCACTCACCTCGGATTAGACAAAGAGCTTCTGGATATCAGGACAGCGATCACTCACCTCAGATTAGACAAAGAGCTTCTGGATATCAGGACAGTGATCACTCACCTGGGATTAGACAAAGAGCTTCTGGATATCAGGACAGTGATCACTCACCTCGGATTAGACAAAGAGCTTCTGGATATCAGGACAGAGATCACTCACCAGATTCGGATTAGACACTCACCTCAAAGACAAAGCTTCTGGATATCAGGACAGTGATCACTCACCTCGGATTAGACAAAGAGCTTCTGGATATCAGGACAGTGATCACTCACCTGGGATTAGACAAAGAGCTTCTGGATATCAGGACAGAGATCACTCACCACGGATTAGACAAAGAGCTTCTGGATATCAGGACAGTGATCACTCACCTCGGATTAGACAAAGAGCTTCTGGATATCAGGACAGCGATCACTCACCTCGGATTACCTCGGACACAAAGAGCTTCTGGATATCAGGACAGAGATCACTCACCTCGGATTAGACAAAGAGCTTCTGGATATCAGGACAGCGATCACTCACCTCGGATTAGACAAAGAGCTTCTGGATATCAGGACAGTGATCACTCACCTCGGATTAGACAAAGAGCTTCTGGATATCAGGATAGCGATCACTCACCTCGGATTAGACAAAGATTTTTTCTTCAACAAGCAAGACGCACAGGACATTCTCCAAACACTCCCCGTTATTTTGCAAGAGGTGCAGGTACAGAGGATGAAGAGCGGGATGCCTTGTCCGGACCCGCAGAAGGCGAGTGGGAAGGCCGTGGGAAAGCTGCAATGTGCAATCATTGGACAATAATAATATCCTACCAATGTGCAATCATTGGACAATAAACTAGACGAGGTACGATCACGAATATCCTACCAATGTGCAATCATTGGACAATAAACTAGACGAGGTACGATCACGAATATCCTACCAACGTGCAATCATTGGACAATAAACTAGACGAGGTACGATCACGAATATCCTACCAACGGGACATCAAAAACTGTATTACTTATGTTTCACGGAATCGTGGCTGAATGATGACATGGATATTCAGCTAGCGGGATACACGCTGCACCGGCAGGACAGAACAGCACACTAAGATGAGGGGGGCGGTCTGTGCATATTTGTAAACAACAGCTGGTGCACGAAATCTAAGGAAGTCTCTAGATTTTGCTCGCCTGAAGTAGAGTATCTTATGATAAACTATAGACCAGACTATTTGCCAAGATAGTTTTCAGCTATACTTTTTGTGGCTGTTTATTTACCACCACAGACAGATGCTGGCACTAAGACCGCACTCAGTCAGCTGTATAAGGAAATAAGCAAACAGGAAACCACTCACCCAGTGGCGGCGCTCCTAGTGGCCGGAGACTTTAATGCAGGGAAACTTGTACAACCAGAGGGGGAAAAAAATTCTAGATCACCTTTACTCCACACACAGAGACACAAAGCTCTCCCTCGCCCTCCATTTGATATATTCAACCACAACTCTATCCTCCTGATTCCTGCGTACAAGCAAAAATTAAAGCAGGAAGCACCAGGGACTCGGTCTATAAAAAAGTGGTCAGATGAAGCAGATGCTAAACTACAGGACTGTTTTGCTATCACAGACTGGAACATGTTCTGGGATTCTTCCGATGGCATTGAGGAGTACACCACATCAGTCACTGGCTTTATCAATAAGTGCATCGAGGACGTTGTCCCCACAGTGACTGTACGTACATACCCCAACCAGAAGCCATGGATTACAGGCAACATTCGCACTGAGCTAAAGGGCAGAGCTGCCGCTTTCAAGGAGCGAGACTCTAACCTGAAAATTTACAAGGAATCCCGCTATGCCCTGCGACGAACCATCAAACAGGGTCAATACAGGACTAAGATTGAATCATACTACACCTGCTCTGACGCACGTCTTATGTGGCAGGGCACACTAGCACAGCCGAGAGCTGCCCAGTGACACAAGCCTACCAGGCTAAATCACTTCTATGCTCGCTTCGAGGCAAGCAACACTGAGACATGCATGAGAGCATCAGCTGTTCGGGATGACTGTGTGATCACGCTCTCCGCAGCTGACGTGAGTAAGACCTTTTAAACATGTCAACATTCACAAGGCTGCTGGGCCAGACGGATTACCAGGACGTGTGCTCCGGGCATGTGCTGACCAACTGGCAGGTGTCTTCACTGAATGTCCCAGATTGATTCTGTAATACCAACATGTTTCAAGCAGAACACCATAGTCCCTGTGCCCAAGAACACAAAGGCAACCTGCCTAAATGACTACAGACCCGTAGCCCTCACGTCCGTTGCCAACACCATTATCCCAGATACCTTAGACCCACTCCAATTTGCATACTGCCCAAACAGATCCACAGATGATGCAATCTCTATATACCTATGTGAGAATGCTGTTCACTGACTACAGCTCAGCGTTTCAACACCATAGTGCCCTCAGACCTCATCACTAAGCTAATGACCTTGGGACTAAACACCTCCCTCTGCAACTGGATCCTGGACTTCCTGACGGGCCGCCCCCAGGTGGTGAGGGTAGGTAGCAACACATCTGCCACACTGATCCTTTACACTGGGGTCCCCCAGGTGTGCGTGCTCAGCCCCCTCCTGTACTCCCTGTTCACCCACGACTGCATGGCCAGGCACGACTCCAACACCATCATTAAGTTTGCAGACAACACAACAAGGCATTTTAAATCCTATGTGTGGTTGATGCGTGGAGTTGCTTCCATTCAGCCACAACAGCATTTATTGAGGTTGGGCACTGATGTTGGGCAATTAGGCTTGGCTCACAGTCTGTGTTTCAATTCATCCCAAAGATGTTTGATGGGGTTGAGGTCAGGGCTCTGTGCAGGCCAGTCAAGTTCTTCCACACCAATCTCGAAAACCATTTCTGTATGGACCTCACTTTGTGCACGGAGGCATTGTCATGCTGAAACAGGAAAGGGCCTTTCCCAAACTTGTTCCACAAGGTTGGAAGGACAGAATCATCTAGAATGTCATTGTAGCGTTAATATTTCCCTTCACTGGAACTAAGGGACCTGTGAAAAACAACCCGAAAAACAGCCCCAGACCATTATTCCTCCACCACCAAATTTACAAATGTACAGTTGGCACTAGGCATTGGGACAGGAAGCTTTATCCTGGTTTCTGCCAACCCCAGATTTATCCGTCGGGCTGACAGATAGTGAAGCGTGAATCATCACTCCACTTGACAGCTGAGCCGTTGTTGCTCCTAGATGTTTCCGCTTCAAAATAACAGCACTTACAGTTGACCGGGGCAGCTCTAGCAGGGCAGAAATTTGACCAACTGAGTTGTTGGAAAGGTGGCATCCTATGACGGTGCCACGTTGAAAGTCACTGAACTCTTCAGTGAGGCCATTCTACTGCCAATGTTTGTCTGGAGATCGCATGGCTGTGTTTTACACACGTGTCAGCAACAAGTGTGACTGAAACAACTGAATCCACTAATTTGAAGGGGTGTCCACATACTATTGACCAAACAGTGTATGGAGCTTTTATTTCTATTGTCATTCTATTGTTTTGTTCTTGTTTGGTTTTATTTTCTTTGCTGTACATTGTCCTTGGGTTTTTTGAAAGGCATTTTAAATCCTATGTGTTATTATTATTCAACGTAATAACTTCTAACTGTTTTCAGGCCCTTTTAGGACTTCCAGAGGTGACCCTGGGTCTGCTGCCAGGCGCAGGGGGGTCACAACGTCTACCCAGACTCATAGGGTTAACAGCCGCCCTGGACCTCATCACTACAGGTAGACAACATGACTCATCCTTTTTTCCTCTCGCTGGAAATGTCTCCTCATCTCATGTCTTTGCACATTCAATGTACAGATGCATTATGGGTTCAGTTTGTATTCGTAATATATCATTAGCATTGTTTTACATAAAATGCTTACGGTATCTATTGCTTAAAAGGGTGCCGCCGGAGACGTACTTTGTCCATGTCTCCAGCAGGGGTCAGCATTGTACCTTTTGAGCAGTCACCTTTCTATTCCGTGCTGTTAAATCAAATCAAATCCTAATGCTTGTCAATGAAACCGTAGACACTAGAAATTTTCTGACAATTGTTTCTTACACTTACCCTAAAGCAAGATTCCTTATTCCTAATTCCTTAAAATACTGAATTAGGGCCAGGGCTGTAAAATAAGACCCTATGACTGCCCAATTCTGATACTTTTGGTAACGTTGTATAAGTGAAAAAATTATGTGGATAACTGCTCATCAAACATTTCCAAAATCATTGGTGTGAGGCATTGGGGCAGGTAGTGTTCTCCTGGCATCTGCAAAAGCCAGATTTGTTCGTCGGACTGCCAGATGGTGAAGCGCGATTCATCACTCCAGAGAACACGTTTCCACTGCTCCAGAGTCCAGCGAGCTTTACACCACTCCAGCCGACACTTGGCATTGCGCATGGTGATCTTAGGCTTGTGTGCGGCTGCTCGGCCATGGAAACCTGTTTTATGAAACTCCCGGCGAACAGTTCTTGTGCTGACATTACTTCCAGTGGCAGTTTGGACCTCGGTAGTGAATGTTGAGACCGAGGACAGACAATGTTTACGCGCTACGTGCTTTAGCACTTGTCCCGTTCTGTGAGCTTGTGTGGCCTACCACTTCGCGGCTAAGCCGTTGTTGCTCCTAGATGTCTCCATTTCACAATAACAGCACTTACAGTTGACCGGGGCAGAAATTTGACAAACTGACTTGTTGGAAAGGTGGCATCCTATGACGCTGCCACGTTGAAAGTCACTGAGCTCTTCAGTTCTACTGCAATAATGTTTGTCTAATGTGAAGGGGTGTCGACATACTTTTGTACTTTTTCTACTTTTGTTACGTGACAGTCTTACTATAAAATCTATTAAATGTATGTTTTCCCTCATAAATCTACACGTGATACCCCATAATGCCAAAGCAAATAAATGTTGTTGTTTTTTTGCAAATGTATTAAAAATAAAAAACAGAAATGCCTTATTTACATAAGTATTCAGACCCTTTGCTATGAGACTCAAAATTGAGCTCCGGTGCATCCTGTTTCCATTGATCACCTTGAGATGTTTCTACAACTTGATTGGACATGATATCTACAGTGGCTTGCCAAAGTATTCACCCCCCTTGTAATTTCTCCTATTTTGTTGCCTTATAACCTGGAATTCAAATGGATTTTGGGGGGGTTTGTATCATTTGATTTACACAACGTGCCTACCACTTTGAAGATGCAAAATATTTTTAATTGTGAAACAGACAGGAAGTAAGACAAAAAAACTGAAAACTTGAGCGTGCGTAACTATTCAGCCCCAAAAGTCAATACTTTGTCGAGCCACCTTTTGCAGCAATTACAGCTGCAAGTATCTTGGGATATGTCTCTATAAGCTTGGCACATCTAGACACTGGGATTTCTGCCCATTCTTCAAGGCAAAACTGCTCCAGCTCCTTCAAGTTGGATGGGTTCAGCTGGGGTACAGCAATCTTTAAGTCATACCACAGATTCTCAATTGGTTGGACGTCTGGGCTTTGACGAGGCCATTCCAAGACATTTAAATCATTCCCCTTAAACCACTAGAGTGTTGCTTTAGCAGTAAGCTTAGGGTCATTGTCCTGCTGGAAGGTGAACCTCCGCCCCAGTCTCAAATCTCTGGAAGACTGAAACAGGTTTCTCTCAAGAATTTCCCTGTATTTAGCGCCATCCATCATTCCTTCAATTCTGACCAGTTTCCAAGTCTCTGTTAATGAAAACATTCCCACAGCATGATGGTGTTCTCTGGGTGATGAGAGGTGTTGGGTTTGCGCCAGACATAGCGTTTTCCTTGATGGCCAAAAAGCTACATTCATTATGCGGTATTGTGATGTCATTATGGGGTATTGTGATGTCATTATGGTGTATTGTGATGTCATTATGGGGTATTGTATTGTCATTATGGTGTATTGTGAAGTCATTATGGTGTATTGTGAAGTCATTATGGGGTATTGGGATGTCATTATGGGGTATTGTGTTGTCATTATGGGGTATTGGGATGTCATTATGGGGTATTGTGTTGTCATTATGGGGTATTGTGTTGTCATTATGGGGTATTGTGTTGTCATTATGGGGTATTGTGTTGTCATTATGGTGTATTGTGAAGTCATTATGGGGTATTGGGATGTCATTATGGGGTATTGTGTTGTCATTATGGGGTATTGTGTTGTCATTATGGGGTATTGGGATGTCATTATGGGGTATTGTGATGTCATTATGGGGTATTGTGTTGTCATTGGGGGGTATTGTGATGTCATTGGGGGGTATTGTGATGTCATTATGGGGTATTGGGATGTCATTGGGGGGTATTGTGAAGTCATTATGGGGTATTGTGATGTCATTATGGGGTATTGTGTTGTCATTATGGGGTATTGTGTTGTCATTATGGGGTATTGTGATGTCATTGGGGGGTATTGTGATGTCATTGGGGGGTATTGTGATGTCATTATGGGGTATTGTGTGTATATTGAGGGGGTAAAAAAACAAACAATTTAGAATAAGGCTGTAAGGTAACAAAATGTAGAAAAAGTCAAGGGGTCTGAATACTTTCAAAATGCCCTGTGTATCTGAAAATATGTAATGAGAAAATATCAAATGTGATTGGACAAAAGTCCAATCAGATAAAAAAGATGAGAATTGGGCTGCTGAACGCAGACTGTTGTATACTTCCCAGGTCGCCATATCTCTGCTGCTGAGGCCCTGAAGCTGGGGATCCTAGATCAGGTTACCGATAACAACGTTGTGGACCAGGCCGTGGAGTTCGTCCGGAGCGTTGCAGGTAGGAGTTGCTGACATAATGACATCATGATGAATCGGGAATAACGGATGTAATTGTAATCCGTTACTAGCTAAAATATTGTGATCATATAATTTTGAAAAACTAGATAACTACTTGGATTACTTTTAAATTCATAAAGGATATGCGGAAAAATACATTGACACCTTTCTGTTTTCTATTAGTGACCTTTACACAGCTAAAACCATTTAGGAAAATAGATCAATGTTTGATAGTCAGATGTGATGTGTTATTTAGAAGGGTGAAAATAATATTGTGAGAAACTCCCCAAATACAGGTGTGCCAAGCTTGTAGTGTCATACCCAAGAAGACTCGAAGGTGTAGTCGCTGCCAGAGATGCTTCAATAGAGTACTGAGTAAAGAGTCTGTTGATGTGAAGCTAGAATAGGAGAGACATGTTGATGTGAAGCTAGAATAGGAGAGACATGTTGATGTGAAGCTTTAGAATAGGAGAGACATGTTGATGTGAAGCTAGAATAGGAGAGACATGTTGATTTGAAGCTTTAGAATAGGAGAGACATGTTGATGTGAAGCTAGAATAGGAGAGACAAGTTGATGTGAAGCTTTAGAATAGGAGAGACATGTTGATGTGAAGCTTTAGAATAGGAGAGACATGTTGATGTGAAGCTAGAATAGGAGAGACAAGTTGATGTGAAGCTTTAGAATAGGAGAGACATGTTGATGTGAAGCTTTAGAATAGGAGAGACATGTTGATGTGAAGCTTTAGAATAGGAGAGACATGTTGATGTGAAGCTTTAGAATAGGAGAGACATGTTGATGTGAAGCTTTAGAATAGGAGAGACATGTTGATGTGAAGCTTTAGAATAGGAGAGACATGTTGATGTGAAGCTTTAGAATAGGAGAGACATGTTGATGTGAAGCTTTAGAATAGGAGAGACAAGTTGATGTGAAGCTTTAGAATAGGAGAGACATGTTGATGTGAAGCTTTAGAATAGGAGAGACATGTTGATGTGAAGCTTTAGAATAGGAGAGACAAGTTGATGTGAAGCTTTAGAATAGGAGAGACATGTTGATGTGAAGCTTTAGAATAGGAGAGACATGTTGATGTGAAGCTTTAGAATAGGAGAGACAAGTTGATGTGAAGCTTTAGAATAGGAGAGACATGTTGATGTGAAGCTTTAGAATAGGAGAGACATGTTGATGTGAAGCTTTAGAATAGGAGAGACATGTTGATGTGAAGCTTTAGAATAGGAGAGACATGTTGATGTGAAGCTTTAGAATAGGAGAGACATGTTGATGTGAAGCTTTAGAATAGGAGAGAGAAGTTGATGTGAAGCTAGAATAGGAGAGACATGTTGATGTGAAGCTAGAATAGGAGAGACATGTTGATGTGAAGCTTTAAAATAGGAGAGACAAGTTGATGTGAAGCTTTAGAATAGGAGAGACATGTTGATGTGAAGCTTTAGAATAGGAGAGACATGTTGATGTGAAGCTTTAGAATAGGAGAGACATGTTGATGTGAAGCTTTAGAATAGGAGAGACAAGTTGATGTGAAGCTTTAGAATAGGAGAGACATGTTGATGTGAAGCTTTAGAATAGGAGAGACATGTTGATGTGAAGCTTTAGAATAGGAGAGACATGTTGATGTGAAGCTTTAGAATAGGAGAGACATGTTGATGTGAAGCTTTAGAATAGGAGAGACAAGTTGATGTGAAGCTTTAGAATAGGAGAGACATGTTGATGTGAAGCTTTAGAATAGGAGAGACATGTTGATGTGAAGCTTTAGAATAGGAGAGACAAGTTGATGTGAAGCTTTAGAATAGGAGAGACATGTTGATGTGAAGCTTTAGAATAGGAGAGACAAGTTGATGTGAAGCTTTAGAATAGGAGAGACATGTTGATGTGAAGCTTTAGAATAGGAGAGACATGTTGATGTGAAGCTTTAGAATAGGAGAGACATGTTGATGTGAAGCTTTAGAATAGGAGAGACATGTTGATGTGAAGCTTTAGAATAGGAGAGACATGTTGATGTGAAGCTTTAGAATAGGAGAGACATGTTGATGTGAAGCTTTAGAATAGGAGAGACAAGTTGATGTGAAGCTTTAGAATAGGAGAGACAAGTTGATGTGAAGCTTTAGAATAGGAGAGACATGTTGATGTGAAGCTTTATAGAATAGGAGAGACATGTTGATGTGAAGCTAGACTAGGAGAGACATGTTGATGTGAAGCTTTAGAATAGGAGAGACATGTTGATGTGAAGCTTTAGAATAGGAGAGACATGTTGATGTGAAGCTTTAGAATAGGAGAGACATGTTGATGTGAAGCTAGAATAGGAGAGACATGTTGATGTGAAGCTTTAGAATAGGAGAGACATGTTGATGTGAAGCTTTAGAATAGGAGAGACATGTTGATGTGAAGCTTCAGAATAGGAGAGACAAGTTGATGTGAAGCTTTAGAATAGGAGAGACATGTTGATGTGAAGCTTTAGAATAGGAGAGACATGTTGATGTGAAGATTTAGAATAGGAGAGACATGTTGATGTGAAGCTTTAGAATAGGAGAGACATGTTGATGTGAAGCTAGAATAGGAGAGACATGTTGATGTGAAGCTTTAGAATAGGAGAGACATGTTGATGTGAAGCTTTAGAATAGGAGAGACATGTTGATGTGAAGCTTTAGAATAGGAGAGACAAGTTGATGTGAAGCTTTAGAATAGGAGAGACATGTTGATGTGAAGCTTTAGAATAGGAGAGACATGTTGATGTGAAGCTTTAGAATAGGAGAGACATGTTGATGTGAAGCTAGAATAGGAGAGACAAGTTGATGTGAAGCTTTAGAATAGGAGAGACAAGTTGATGTGAAGCTAGAATAGGAGAGACAAGTTGATGTGAAGCTTTAGAATAGGAGAGACATGTTGATGTGAAGCTTTATAGAATAGGAGAGACATGTTGATGTGAAGCTAGACTAGGAGAGACATGTTGATGTGAAGCTTTAGAATAGGAGAGACATGTTGATGTGAAGCTTTAGAATAGGAGAGACATGTTGATGTGAAGCTTTAGAATAGGAGAGACATGTTGATGTGAAGCTTTAGAATAGGAGAGACATGTTGATGTGAAGCTTTAGAATAGGAGAGACATGTTGATGTGAAGCTTGTGAAGACAGAATAGGAGAGACAAGTTGATGTGAAGCTTTAGAATATGAGAGACAAGTTGATGTGAAGCTTTAGAATAGGAGAGACATGTTGATGTGAAGATTTAGAATAGGAGAGACATGTTGATGTGAAGCTTTAGAATAGGAGAGACATGTTGATGTGAAGCTTTAGAATAGGAGAGACATGTTGATGTGAAGCTTTAGAATAGGAGAGACATGTTGATGTGAAGCTTTAGAATAGGAGAGACATGTTGATGTGAAGCTTTAGAATAGGAGAGACAAGTTGATGTGAAGCTTTAGAATAGGAGAGACATGTTGATGTGAAGCTTTAGAATAGGAGAGACATGTTGATGTGAAGCTTTAGAATAGGAGAGACATGTTGATGTGAAGCTTTAGAATAGCAGAGACAAGTTGATGTGAAGCTAGAATAGGAGAGACATGTTGATGTGAAGCTTTAGAATAGGAGAGACATGTTGATGTGAAGCTTTAGAATAGGAGAGACAAGTTGATGTGAAGCTAGAATAGGAGAGACAAGTTGATGTGAAGCTTTAGAATAGGAGAGACATGTTGATGTGAAGCTTTATAGAATAGGAGAGACATGTTGATGTGAAGCTAGACTAGGAGAGACATGTTGATGTGAAGCTTTAGAATAGGAGAGACAATTTGATGTGAAGCTTTAGAATAGGAGAGACATGTTGATGTGAAGCTTTAGAATAGGAGAGACATGTTGGTGTGAAGCTAGAATAGGAGAGACATGTTGATGTGAAGCTTTAGAATAGGAGAGACATGTTGATGTGAAGCTTTAGAATAGGAGAGACATGTTGATGTGAAGCTTTAGAATAGGAGAGACATGTTGATGTGAAGCTTTAGAATAGGAGAGACAAGTTGATGTGAAGCTTTAGAATAGGAGAGACAAGTTGATGTGAAGCTAGAATAGGAGAGACAAGTTGATGTGAAGCTAGAATAGGAGAGACATGTTGATGTGAAGCTTTATAGAATAGGAGAGACATGTTGATGTGAAGCTTTAGAATAGGAGAGACATGTTGATGTGAAGCTTTAGAATAGGAGAGACATGTTGATGTGAAGCTTTAGAATAGGAGAGACATGTTGATGTGAAGCTTTAGAATAGGAGAGACAAGTTGATGTGAAGCTAGAATAGGAGAAACATGTTGATGTGAAGCTTTAGAATAGGAGAGAGAAGTTGATGTGAAGCTAGAATAGGAGAGACATGTTGATGTGAAGCTAGAATAGGAGAGACATGTTGATGTGAAGCTTTAAAATAGGAGAGACAAGTTGATGTGAAGCTTTAGAATAGGAGAGACATGTTGATGTGAAGCTTTAGAATAGGAGAGACATGTTGATGTGAAGCTTTAGAATAGGAGAGACATGTTGATGTGAAGCTTTAGAATAGGAGAGACATGTTGATGTGAAGCTTTAGAATAGGAGAGACAAGTTGATGTGAAGCTTTAGAATAGGAGAGACAAGTTGATGTGAAGCTTTAGAATAGAATAGGAGAGACATGTTGATGATGAAGCTTTAGAATAGGAGAGACATGTTGATGTGAAGCTTTAGAATAGGAGAGACATGTTGATGTGAAGCTTTAGAATAGGAGAGACATGTTGATGTGAAGCTAGAATAGGAGAGACAAGTTGATGTGAAGCTTTAGAATAGGAGAGACAAGTTGATGTGAAGCTTTAGAATAGGAGAGACATGTTGATGTGAAGCTTTATAGAATAGGAGAGACATGTTGATGTGAAGCTAGAATAGGAGAGACATGTTGATGTGAAGCTTTAGAATAGGAGAGACATGTTGATGTGAAGCTTTAGAATAGGAGAGACATGTTGATGTGAAGCTTTAGAATAGGAGAGACATGTTGATGTGAAGCTTTAGAATAGGAGAGACATGTTGATGTGAAGCTTTAGAATAGGAGAGACATGTTGATGTGAAGCTTTAGAATAGGAGAGACATGTTGATGTGAAGCTTCAGAATAGGAGAGACAAGTTGATGTGAAGCTGTAGAAGAGAGACATGTGAATAGGAGAGACATGTTGATGTGAAGCTTTAGAATAGGAGAGACATGTTGATGTGAAGATTTAGAATAGGAGAGACATGTTGATGTGAAGCTTTAGAATAGGAGAGACATGTTGATGTGAAGCTAGAATAGGAGAGACATGTTGATGTGAAGCTTTAGAATAGGAGAGACATGTTGATGTGAAGCTTTAGAATAGGAGAGACATGTTGATGTGAAGCTTTAGAATAGGAGAGACAAGTTGATGTGAAGCTTTAGAATAGGAGAGACATGTTGATGTGAAGCTTTAGAATAGGAGAGACATGTTGATGTGAAGCTTTAGAATAGGAGAGACATGTTGATGTGAAGCTAGAATAGGAGAGACAAGTTGATGTGAAGCTTTAGAATAGGAGAGACAAGTTGATGTGAAGCTAGAATAGGAGAGACAAGTTGATGTGAAGCTTTAGAATAGGAGAGACATGTTGATGTGAAGCTTTATAGAATAGGAGAGACATGTTGATGTGAAGCTTTAGAATAGGAGAGACATGTTGATGTGAAGCTTTAGAATAGGAGAGACATGTTGATGTGAAGCT